>NW_023994239.1:480000-525000 GCF_015586225.1 Lucilia sericata
TTACATTCAGAAATATTTTAAAGTTAGAGACATTACATATTGCTAAATTTACAAAAATTTTGAAATAATTTGTAGCATTTCTGTTTATCTTAATATCACGGAACTTAATTTTTACCCTACTCCACTATACTATGTTTGAGTATACTAACCGGTTAATAATCATTTTCTGAATCGATTAAGCCATGTAAGTCTGACCGGCTAGTAGAGGTTGAAATTTTCAAAACAATAAGCACGTATGCTTTTTGATCCAATGACAAAACCTTTTAAAAATGGTTAAAGTCCGTCCTTTATTTTACCTAGCCCCCATACATATACAAATGTATAAAGCCTTTCTCAAAAAATTAGTTTAAATATATCGGAACCAAGGTTCAATTCAACAAAAATGCTTTATTACGAAAAATAAATCAAATATTATAACCACGGTAGAATATACTTTCTTACTTGTTATAAACAGTGTGACCAGGTCTAAAAAAATGTTGCGGCTAAATCCCATCCAAAATAATGCTAGAAAAAATGCTAAATTGATTTTAAAATGCCAAAAAAAATGCTAAAATTTTTTAAGTGTTTTTATGAACAATTCATATTAATTTGTAACTGAAATTCATTGTATTTTATAACAAGTTTGGGTAGACATTTAATTCTGATTTTTTCCGGTTAAACCTATTTCCAATATAAATCTTTTTTGCAAAAATTTGTCTTTTTTTGTTTATATACTAAAATTGCAAAAAAAGCTAAAAATGCTAAAAATATTTTATAAAAATGCTAAATAAAATGCCAAATGCTAAATTAAAATTTTACAGCTAAATCAAAATGAAAAATGCTAAATCTAGCTGCAAAAATGTCAAAATGGTCACACTGGTTATAAATTACAATGAATTTCAGTTACAAATTAATATGAATTGTTCATATTATATGTACGGTACATAAGCTCCACTGTTGCCAATTTAGCTATTTTCTCGTCAAATCTAGCGATTTTTAATCCCATTTTGCGGGGAAAAATATGATTTAGCTATTAGCGGGAAATCTAGCGATTTTTCTTTAGATTTTAAGGCATTTTTTATTCATTTATATTTTGATAATATCGCTTAAAAGTTGCTACGAATGACGATTTACATATATGTATGTATATAAAATATGCATTCAATGTAAATTATTTCAGTTTTAGCTGTGTGTATTATACTTATTTTGAATGTTCTGAAGAACATAATTAGGAGCAAATATTTGTGCGTACAGGTAAAGTTATACGAAAAACTTTAAAAGGGGTATATTTTGTTGTACTCAAAAAACGAATATTTAATTATTCTAGTCTTTTAGTAAATGAGTGATATGATAATAAAATTTACCATAATTCTAAAAATTAGTGAACATTGGAAATAAGTGACGAAAGGATCGATCCATAAAGTCCTAAAAATTTACAACATTTCTAAGGCGTATAGGGCCGCATATCGATATTGCAGATAAAATTCCCACAAAAGGAGTGTATAATAATAATCTTGGGTGCCCCGGTAGGCTAGTTGGTAGTGTGCTAGCCTGTCAGTCTGAGGGTTGTGGGTTCGATTCCCAGCAGAGATCCTGGTCTGCTACACTACAACGGTCGTATGGTTATCGTCACCCTGCTCGGTAAATTAGGTAAGAATATAATTTGTAATTGTATTGTAATGGAATAATAAATAATACTCTCGATCCATAAAGGCCAGCAATTCGAAATTCAATTTATCTTTACAACATTTCTAAAGCAATCTGTATAGGGTCGCATATCGAAATTAACCTCAACTTGACATTTTTCCTAACCCAAAGTGAAAATATTTAACATAAAAAAGGTTCTCTTATGTGTTTGTTATAAGATGTGTTTGTATCACTATCCCATTCCTACGTATGTATATAGATTTTAGCGATAAATCGCTGACTTTTTAGAATAATATAAAAATCTGAAAAATTTATCTAGTTTTTTTAGCTATTTGTTTTCAGAATCATATAATAAATATTATTTTGACGATTTATCGCTAAATTTTTCAAAATGTCTTGAATTTAGCTATTTTCTAGCTATTTTTCAGTCGACTTTAGCGATATTTTTGGGAAAAAAGTTGGCAACAGTGATAAGCTCACACATTGTACAAAAACAAACAAAACCAGTCAGTCTCGTATGAGCATTCATAGAAGTAGATTGTGTTACGCTTGTTTATATTTTTATTTCAGCTGTATTATGTTTTATTTTTACTGCACTAAAAAAAATTATTGTTCAAATTCGTATATTTTAACAATAATTTCTTTTAAGTGGTTTTTGTTTCCCTTTAATTATTTCTACAGACCATTTTAAAATTACTTATATATTATTTTAAATAATCTATTAAATAAAACAATTTTTTCATAGAAAAATATTTTTGTTCTATTTTTTTCCATTTGTTTGAGAAAATTTGATAAATGTTTGTTGAACAGAGAAAAAAAAGCGGTTAAACTATTTTTTTCATTTCTAATACATTTATTATTCACCAAACAGCATTTCAAAATTTAAAAAAATTCAAAAAAATTTCGTTTAGTGCATAGAATGCCAGAGAGAAAAAACACAACTAACACAAATGCAGAATTAACAACTACAGTAGTGTTAGTTTGCCTTTCGCTGCTCTAAAGAGATATTAATTCGAGCGAAATAAATTATTTACTTTATTGTGAATATATTTTCTTTTCTCCTGTATGTTTCTATGTTTGAACGTTATAGACTACTAAACTGCTGAAAAGATTTTCTTCAAATTTTCACAGTGTATGTCTGCTTGTCTGGAATAGGTAATGGGCTACTTTTTATTTTGAAATTCCAAGTGGGCGAGGTGCCACTCCCATATTAAGAAAATATAAAATGTGTATATTTGAGATAATATAACAATTATAGTCCTCAAATTTTGTCGGAGCCACTTTAGTGTCAATGTGATTATTTAGGACAAAAAGTAGGCGGACTAGAATTAGAGGGCACCTCCCAACATTTTGGAGAAATGTTGGGGGGGGGGCTTGAAGCCCCCATATGAATTAAATAGAAAAATTCGTATATCTGAGAAAATATTAGAGCTAGAATCTTCAAATTTTACTTGAAGAATTTTGACATTCATCTGAACATTTAGGGTATAACGGGCAGACTTTCAATGGGGAACTTTGCACCTCCCATATGAATTAAATATAAAATTTCGTTTATCTGGGAAACTAATAGAAATTGATTCTTAAAATTTTGCTCAAATTATTTTAATATTCATCTGAACATTTTGGGGATAAAGTGCGGGCTTTCATCTGGGGAGCTTGAAGCTCCCACTGAGAAATTATTAAAGCTAGAATCTTCAAATTTTACATGAAGAACTTTGACATTCATGGGAACATTTAGAGAATAACGGGCGGACTTTCAATGGGTGGCTTGGCACCACATATATGAATTAATTACAAAATTTCGTGTATCTTGGAAACTCTTATATTTTTCAAATTTTTCATAGATAGATCGAAACTGGCGATGGATAAAAACAGGCGAACTTGCAATAATTTGCTTGACATCTTTTATATGTAACATATTGTAAATCTGGAAAACTATTGTAGTTAGAATCTTCAAAATCGTTCAGTGGGTTTTTTATTTATACATATTGCTTTTAGGGTAGCAAAGCACACTGGGTATAGCTAGTATATCTATATAAAAACTATTATAGTTGGAATCTTCAAAATCTTTAAGTGCGGTTTTTTATTTGTATTGTTTTTAGGGTAGCAAAGCACACTGGGTATAGTTAGTATCCATATAAAAAACTAGTTAGAATCTTCAAAATCGTTAAGTGCGGTTTTTATACCCTCCACCACTATCAGTGGTGATAGAAATATAGATAGAAATATTCATCTGAGACCCAACAAAGTATATATATTCTGGATCCTTATGAAAAATAAATCACTGAAAATATTCGCTATTGTCCTAAGCAGTTTGGCATTGAAAATCAGCCAAATTGGTCCACAACGTAAACAGTTATGAGTAAAAATTTCAGACTACCTCGAAAAAAATTAAGTTTTTTTCCTAATTCTTGAGTAGTTTTCGCAGAAACTACTAAAGATAATAGAATGAATTTTATCACACGTTATTTTCTTTACCCAGGGATCAAAAATGTTCTAACTCAAAACAATCGATTCTAAATTTCTCATAGCCCCCATACAAAGGCACATATTGTCGGAAATAGATTTATCGTTAATAACTTCAAATATCGGTATCACCACGAAATTTTGCACATATGTATATAAAAAGTACAGAAATCATATTACCAACGTAGATCTGTATAGGTGCATTATTGGTCACAGCTCCCATATATGGTCCACTTTCGAAAAATACTTAAATACAAATAACTAATTAAGAAATAAAGATATTGGAATAATATTCAACATAAATATGTTTTGTGTATACATATATCACTTTGCAAAATATTTTTCGGATTGGTCCATAATTGGGCATAGCCCATTTCCGATAACCACGTAATCGCACATATTACATAACACAGTGAAGATATCGGTATAAAATTCATCATGAATGTGTTTAAAGTAGATATAAAACACCCTGCGAAATTTTTTCCGGTTCGGTCCATAATTGGTCACAGCTCTCATGTAAGGTCCACTTCCGAAAATTACTTAAATGCACATAACTAATTTAGAAATAAAGATATTGAAATAATATTCAACATAAATATGTATTGTGTATACATATATCAGTCTGCAAAATATATTTTGGATCGGTCCATAATTAGTCACAGCTCCCAAAAATCGCTTAAATGGAAATATCCGATTAAGAAATAAAGATATTTTAAAAATAGGTTATATAAATAAGTTTTTTTCGGATCGGTCCATAATTGTTCATATCTGTCATATAAATCCACTTCAGAAAATCGCATAATTCATTGATAAATGAAGATATCGGAATAAGTATATTTTGTGTATATAAGAAATTAAAAAAAAAAAAAACACCGTGCGAAATCGGTCCATAATTAGTCACAGCTCCCATATAAGAACCACTTCCAAAAATCGCTTAAATGGAAATATCCGATTAAGAAATAAAGATATTTTAAAAATAGGTTATATGAATAAGTTTTTTTCGGATCGGTCCATAATTGTTCATATCTGTCATATAAGGTCCACTTCGGAAAATCGCATATTTCATTGATAAATAAAGATATCGGAATAAGTATATTTTGTGTATATAAGAAATCTTAAAAAAAAAATTAGTATATGTATGTATAATTGGTCTTAGTTCTCATATAAGGCCCATTTCCATAAGTCACTTTTTCCAATATATTTCATTCAATTATAAATATATACGGATAAAATCCGACATAGTGTGTTTTTTATCGATAAATCGTTCTGCGAAATTTTGTTCGGATTGGTCAATAATTGGCCATATCTCCATAAAAGGTATATATGATTTTTAAATGATAGCACCCTCATCACGTAAGCACAATTTAAACTTTCATAAAAAGTAGCTTACAGGTGGAGGGTATTTAAGATTCGGCATAGCCGAAAATAGCACTTTGGACCTTCTGTGGGAGCTGTGACCAATTATGATTTATGTATACACAAAACATATTTGTGTTGAATATTTTTCCAATATCTTTATTTCTTAATTAGTTATTTGTATTTAAGAATTTTTTGAAAGTGGACCTTATAGTATATGGGAGCTGTGACCAATAATGGACCTATACAGGTCTACGTTGGTAATATGATTTCTGTTCATATTATATACATATATGCGAAATTTCGTGGTGATACCGTTATTTTTGCCGTTATTAACGATAAATCTATTTCCGAGAATATATACCTTTGTATGGGGGCTATGAGAAATTTTGAATCGATTGTTTTGATTTTGAACATTTTTGATCCCTCGGTAAAGAAAATAACGTCTGACAAATTTTATTCCATTATCTTTAGTAGTTTCTGAGAAAACTACTCAAGAATTAGGAAAAAAGCATAATACTGAAATTTTTACTCATAACTGTTTACGTTGTGGACCGATTTGGCTGATTTTCAATACCAAACTGCCTGGATAATAGTGAATATTTTCAGTGAATTTGGTTTCTTTTGCTTAGTTTGATTTCTTTTGCTTAGTTTAAACGTGAGAGTCTTGGAGGCAGACAGACACAGCTAAATCGAATCAGAATTTCACAAGGATCTAGAATATATATACTTTGTGGGGTCTCAGATGAATATTTCTTGGTATTACACATGGAATGGCAAACTTATATATACCCTCTATCACCACTGATGGTGGTGGAGGGTATAAAAATTTGTTGTTGTTAACTGTTGTATTTTGTTGTTGTTAACTGTTGAAAAAGACTGTTATGTCTTTCTTTATGTTTCAGAATTTTTAAGTTGAGTCACTTTTTAACTGGGTGTGTGATATGAATAGTGTTTATAAAAAACCGACTTTTGGAAAAACCGGTTTTTCGGTTAACCGAAAATTGACCATTTCTAGAAAACCGGTTTGTCGGTTAACCGAGTTTAAAAAAAACGGTTAAACAGGTTAACCGGAATGTTTGGAAATCTTTAAAATATTATAATATTTAGTTGAAAAATGTAATTTTGCGAAATATTATGAATTACTTAATAAGATATTTGCACTTTTTAGTATAGATATGTACATTAACCCTTAATAGCCTGGTGGTACCGCCAGGAACCAACCGATAAAAATTAAGTTTTTTGTTATTTAAATATTTGTCAACTTCATGTTATGACTTTTAAAATATTTTTAATTGCAAGCGGCACTAATTTCTTTGATCGGTATTGGAATAAAGCTTCATTTGACTTGTCCAGGTTCAAAAGAATGCAATTACCTCAAAAAAAATCTTTTGTGATATTGTGTACTTTTGACAAAAAGTTTTAGTTATAAATCGACAAAATCTTAAACAGAAAAAATATTTTACGGCTCGTTGCCTAATATTATTGTAATAATAGGTATTTGAAGTGATTTTACTTCTTTAGTTAGTGGGATTTTTTGAAATTTCTGGTTGGTTCTTTAAGGGACCACCAGGCACCCAGACTTAAAATTTTTTCATACATCAGATTATATAAATCGATATTTTTGGAATGTTTTTTGATTGATTTATTTTAAAATGAAACATAGCATTTGTGCCAGTAGTCTGTTATTGCTTGATGAAATCTTGTGTTAAAATTCGAATGGGAAAAGATCGACCAAACAATTTTGGGGTTGAAATTGCTTCGAAACGTCGGCGTACAATCTCTTTTCACATAACACAGGTAAATACTACATATGAACAAAGTTGTAGAACAAAAGTTGCTTAGAAATGTAAGTTTTATAACATTAATTTTTTTCCGCTCAAACAAAAAAATCAGGCTATTAAGGGTTAATATAACATAAGAAAACAAACTTATACATACCTGAAGATATTATTGATTCGTTAGGTATATGGAAGTTGCAATAGGAGGGATAAATTGACCTTTGAATATATAATGCATCTATATCAATAAAAAAATGTATGTCCAGGACTATCAAGTATAAATAGTATTCAGGCTCGAGACGATTCATCGGGAACGGAAGTAGACGACTGTCTCGACATAGACATTGAGCCTCTGCTTTAATTGTGACCTCCCTCCGCTCGCTACGCCTGTGGTTGTTCAAATTACTGTGAATGACGCTTAGGAATATTGACAGGTGTCATGCTGACTTCCTGTCAATCAACCTTAGCGTCATTACAGTTTGTGAAAACCCTAGCAGCATAAATTCTCGGACAGTGACAACAACCCTTATGTTTCAATAAATAAAGTCCGTTTTGAGAACGTTTCACGATTTTTGTTATACACACGCAGTAAACAAGTGCATCCTGCATTTTATCATCAAATTTTTTTATTCGCCTTAATAAATAAGAAATTTTTTCATAAAATGGTTACAATTTGTTTAAATTTATTGGTTTAAATGCCAACTTTTTACTAATATCCTGATTGTCTGAAATTGTAAATCTCCATTTTATATACATAATGTATGTTTAACATTTCCTAACATTTGTTTAACAATCTTAGGTCTGTTTTCATATGCACAAACGGAAAATAATGTTAAGAGTTATCTATCCAAAATTTTTAAAAATCACAATAAAAAATCAAAGAAAACATAAAATTGTGTACTAAAAATTAGATTTTTTGAAACTGGTTAACCGAGACTTAAAAACCGGACAACCTGGTTAACCGAAAACCAATGTTTTAAAAAAACCGGTTTGCGAAAAACCGAAATATGCAATAAAAACCGGTTTTTCGGTTAACCGGTTTATAAACACTAGATATGAAACAGTCATAATATTTTATTCGAAATTGTTATAGTTATAGATATAAATTTTGAAAAAAAACATCAAATGTATCTATTGAATAGCTAAAACATACTAATTCTTCTTTCTTTTTTTCATTTCAGCAGCCTATTTCCTAACATTTGTGAATGTTCGAGATTTTAACAAACAAACATGGCTTGATCGACTTAGAATGTTTTAATTAAATACTCAAATATATTGTATGGGGTCCCAGATAAATATTAGTATTTTCGGATCTTCATTGTGATATTTTTTTTAATAATTTCGTATGTCTACTTATAAATAATTTCAAATATCATTAAATATAAATTAAGATTGTGCTTTGTAATCAACATTTCTATGTACAGTCAAACCCGTTAATAACGGACTCGGTTATAATAAATTCTCGGATATTACAAACTATTTTTCAAGTCCCGATATTTTAGTAAATATTTTCTTACAAAAAACATTTCTTATAACGAACCTTGTTATAACGAATCCTCGGATAAAACTAACTACTTTTTCAGTTAAAAAAAAACTTGAATTTGTTGAAAAAGATATGAACAAATAATGTCACTGCTATTTCTTTTTTGTAAAGAAAATTAAAAAAATCATAATGTTCTTTTATTTGAAGAAAATGCCACTCTATTATATGATATATAAAAACTATTACGAACTTCGTTTATAAAGAATAAATTTGACTAGTTTAGCGGAGTTCGTTATAAACGGGTTTGACTGTGTATTTTTTTGTTTTTAAATTTACCAAATTCGGAATATTTCAGATAAAATTTTGAAATGTGTTTAAAATTAAAAATACATGTATGTTTCCAATATTGTAAAAAACTCTAAATAAATACATACATATAACGTCACCTAAAACCCAATATGCCCTAGCTTAACAAAAATTTAAAATCGACTTTTTGATTGATTTTGTTGTAATGGCCTCACGGAATTATCGATTACATAAACACAAAACTTAAGGGCTTATTCATGAACAAATTTTTATTTTGTAAGCGATTTATAAATCAGCTTTTGTCTGGAAATTTTGTTTTATAAACTTATTGCTTGTATATACAACATTTTCAAAACAACAAATAGAGTATCCTGTTTGACAATTAGTTTATTAAAAAAAAATAGTGCCAGCACGATTTTTTGTAAACATAAAATGCATTTTAAAATATTGCTGGTATGTTTAAAAATACTATATAGGGCCAGTTGAGTTTTAGGTGACTATAACGGGATCTTTGAATATATAGGGTAAGACTACAAATTCAACAATTAAATGCATATAGTTTATAGTGGAAGTATGTAACAATAAATTCAATCAAACTGCAAAATTTTAAATCGTGGATTTTTAAAATATATAAAGAGAGTGTAATACCATAGATCAAAAGTCAAAAAATATTGAAATTAGTTAATATACACATATGGGGAATTTCATGTCAATTGACCCAACTCAAAAATAGCTATTTCATCATTATTTCCAAAAAAATTTTTTTTAATTTTTTAAAAATTTTTTTTTAACAATTTTTATACCCTCCACCACCATCAGTGGTGATAGAGGGTATATATAACTTTGTCATTCCGTGTGTAACACCAAGAAATATTCATCTGAGACCCAACAAAGTATATATATTCTTGGACCTTATGAAATTCTGAGTCGATTTAGCTATGTCCGTCTGTCAGTCTGTATAAAACATTCTCAAGTTAACACGAAGCAACAAAAATTAACGAAATTCACCCAAAATATTTATTATTGTCCTAGGCAGTTTGGTATTGAAAATAAGCAAAATCAGTTCACACCGGGAAAAGTTATGAATCAAAATTTGAAACAACATTAATTCCATGAAAATCACTATACATTCGTTTCTACACAAGAGCTTGACTCCTGCTGAAAATTGCCAGAATCGATCAACAATTGCATATACCTCCCATACAAAAGTACATATTCCCGGAAAATGGGTTTTTTGTTAATAACTTCCGTCACAATGTCGAAATCTTTACAAAATTTTACAAATTAATATCTTATGTGAATAGAATTCATTCAGAGAAAAAATTTTCTGGATCGGTCCATAATTGGACATAGCACCCATACAAGGTCCCCTCCCGAAAATAACTTAAACGCAGATAATTCATTACTAAATTAAGATATCCACATAAAATTTGGTAAAAGTATTGCTCTCACATATAGAAATATTACCGTGAAATTTTTGTTCCATCGGTCTGTAATTGGTCATAGCTCCCATACAAGATCCCCTCCCGAAAATCACTTAAACGCACATAACTCATTACTAAATTAAGATATCCATATAAAATTTGGTATAAGTATTGCTCATACGCAAAAAAATTTTACTGTGAAAGTTTTTTCTGATCGGTCCATAATTGGTCATAGCTCCCATACAAGGTCTCCTCCCGAAAATCACTTAAACGCGCATAACTCACTACTAAATGAAGATATACATATAAAATTTGGTACTAGTAGTACTCATATGTACAGAAATATTACTGTGAAATTTTTCTAGGAGCGGTCCATAATTGGTCATAGCTCCCATACAAGGTCCCCTCCCGAAAATCACTTAAATGCACATAACTCATTACAAAATTAAGATATCCACATAAAGTTTGGTACAAGTATTGCTCATATGCACGAAAATATTACTGTGAAATTTTTCTCCGAGCGGTCCATAATTGGTCATAGCTCCCATACAAGGCCCCCTCCCGAAAATCACTTAAACGCACATAACTCATTACAAAATTAAGATATCCACATATGCACGAAAATATTACTGTGAAATTTTTTTTCCGATCGGTCCATAATTAGTCATAATTCCCATACAAGGTCCCCTTGTATGGGAATTGTAATAGATTTAAGCTGTAATAGATTTAAGCTGTTGTAATAGATTTGTAATAGATTTAAGCTGTTTAAATCTTTGTATTTTTTCTATTCAAGACATGAGAAAACTTATTTCTACAAATATTTGATCAATTTGAAAAGTATTAATATATAAATAGCTGGTGGAGGGTATTTAAGATTCGGCTCAGCCGAATATAGCACTCTAACTTGTATAGTTTAATTTATGTATATAAGAGCAATATTTTTGCTAAGTGTATGGATATCAATATTTTGTAATGAGTTATGTGCGTTTAAGTGATTTTCGGGAGGGAACCTTGTATGGGAGCTATGACCAAAGTTAGACCGATCATGAAAAAATGTTCAATTAACATTTCTGTGTACAAAAATAGTATTTATGCCAAATGTTTAGTAAACAGTTATGTGCGTTTAAGTGATTTTCGGGAGGGGACCTTGTATGGGAGCTATGACCAATTATTGACCGATCGGAGAAAAAATTCACAGTAATATTTTCGTGCATATGTGGATATCTTAATTTTGTAATGAGTAATGTGCGTTTAAGTGATTTTCGGGAGGGGAGCTTGTATGGGAGCTATGACCAATTATGGACCGATCGGAAAAAAAATTTACAGTAATATTTTCGTGTATATGTGGATATCTTAATTTTGTAATGAGTTATGTGCGTTTAAGTGATTTTCGGGAGGGGACCTTGTATGGGAGCTATGACCAATTATGGACCGCTCGGAGAAAAATTGCACAGTAATATTTTCGTGCATATGAGCAATACTTGTACCAAATTTTATGTGGATATCTTAATTTTGTAATGAGTTATGTGCGTTTAAGTGATTTTCGGGAGGGGACCTTGTATGGGAGCTATAACCAATTATGGACCGCTCGGAGAAAAATTTCAGAGTAATATTTCTGTGCATATGAGTAATACTAGTACCAAAATTTTATATGGATATCTTAAATTAGTAGTGAGTTATGCGCGTTTAAGTGATTTTCGGGATGGGACCTAGTATGGGAGCTATGACCAATTATGGACCGATCAGAAAAAAACTTTCACAGTAAAATTTCTTTGCGTATGAGCAATACTTATACCAAATTTTATATGGATATCTTAATTTAGTAATGAGTTATACGCGTTTAAGTGATTTTCGGGAGGGAACCTTGTATGGGAGCTATGACCAATTATGAACCGATCGGAAAAAAATTTCGTAGTAATATTTCTGTATATAAGAGCAATATTTGTACCAAATTTTATATTGATATCTTCATTTGCTAATGAGTTATGTGGTTTTAAGTGTTTTTCGGGAGGGGACCTTGTATGGGAGCTATGTCCAATTATGGACCGATCCAGAAATTTTTTTCTCTGAATGAATTCTATTCACATAAGATTTTAATTTGTAAAATTTTGTAAAGATTTCGACATTATGACGGAAGTTATTAACAAAAAACCCATTTTCCGGGAATATGTACTTTTGTATGGGAGGTATATGCAATTGTTGACCGATTCTGGCAATTTTCAGCAGGAGTCAAGCTCTTGTGTAGAAACGAAAGTATGGTGATTTTCATGGAATTATCTTGCATAGTTTTCGAGAAAATTACATCAGAATGTGTAAAAAATGCTTATTTTTTTCGAAGTTGTTTCAAACTTTGATTCATAACTTTTCCCGGTGTGAACCGATTTTGCTTATTTCCAATACCAAACTGCCTAGGACAATAATAAATATTTTGGGTGAATTTCGTTAATTTTTGTTGCTTCGTGTTAACGTGAGAATGTTTTATTCAGACAGACAGACAGACAGACGGACGGATGGATGGATGGACATAGCTAAATCGACTCAGAATTTCATAAGGTCCAAGAATATATATATATTTTTGGGTCTCAGATGAATATTTCTTGGTGTTACACACGGAATGACAAAGTTATATATACCCTCTATCACCACTGATGGTGGTGGAGGGTATAAAAACAAACAAGAAATAAACATTATAAAAATGATCATCTTTAATAAGCATACGATCATCTTATTAAAATTCCAATAAAACTCAACATAAATAAGTTTTATACGAACGTAAATTCACTTATCCAATTCCTAAAAATTTGTTTATAATGTATTAATTGTATACAAATGTATGTAAAGTGATATTAATGCTAAAATATGAAAATGGGTTAGGATATTTAAGGTCGGCTATGTCTGATATTTTTCTGCTTATCACCACTATTCCCTCTCTTGTCATATATGGAATTATTCATACATGTTCGATAAATTTTTTATAAAAATAAAAATTTTTGAGTCGATCGAACAAACAACCAACCAAACGATTTTGGTTGGAATGAATACAGCAGATCGACCAGTTGTCAGTACACACGTAAAAGATTATAATTTTTACTAAAGTCAAACCACTATAGTGGATAGACATTAGTAAAAGTATATATTTGTGTCATTAGTCATTAATGTACCCTTTGAAATGCAGAGACTAGTCAATCGTTACTTTAGTGTCTCCAAGTAACCTAGGGTGTAAAAAGTTACATGTTTCAACTTTTTTAACTCTAACTTAAAATAAGGAAAAGTTATTATCTTCTAAGCCCATGTTGGAATAACTAGTCATAAAGCCAATACTTCTTGAACAAGTGGCAACCCTAAACAGGTCTGCAACCTAACTCTAAACGGTAAGTAAACTATATTGTTCGGATCTTCTATCTATCCTTCTCTTCCTTTCTTTCTACCATCCTCCCTTTCTTTTTCCCAATTTCGATCATCCTAAATCCTTCACCTTTCTATTATCCCTATTCCTACCACCCCTCCTGTCATCTATCCGACTGGTTACCAGCCTAGCCGCCAGTGGTAAAAAGCCATGTAGACAAGATTTTAAAAGGGAAACTTACTCGTTCGAGTCTAACACTTAACCATTATATGCAACGTCACTAGGTTGGAACTATCTCCTTGAACCGTCGGTCACTAGGTTGGAACTACCTCCTTGAACCGTCGGGCTACTTTATTTTGATTTCACAATAAATATAATGTTGTTGTAAGTGGCTAAAGCAACAAACAAACGAACATCATCGAACACATTAACTGGTTGCATCGAACCAAACAGCGATCGAACCTTCGAACATTTTGGTTGCAATGTCTGTCATTAAAAAGATGCCTGGAATCCCTTCAAACATACTACTTAGATTCAGTTAATGTGAATGAACAAAATAAATATTTTTCGTCTGAATATGGAAATGATACATCTTGTGAAGTAGTTTTAGATAATCTTAAAATTAATGGTGGATTTTCTTTCAAATCTATTGATTTCACTGAATTGGTTCTTGCTTTTGATTCTGTTAAGTCTAGTTGTGTTGGGTGTGATGGGTTTCCTATTGTGTTTTTATACCCTCCACCACCATCAGTGGTGATAGAGGGTATATATAAGTTTGTCATTCCGTGTGTAACACCAAGAAATATTCATCTGAGACCCAACAAAGTATATATATTTTGGGTCCTTATGCAATTCTGAGTCGATTTAGCTATGTCGTCCGTCCGTATGTCTGTGCAAAACAGACAGTTTGGTATTGAAAATGAGCAAAATCGGTTCACATAGGGAAAAGTTGTGAATCATACATTCTGATGTAATTTTCTCGAAAACTATGCAAGATAATTTCATGAAAGTCATCATACATTCGTTGCTACACAGTATCTCGATTCCTGCTGAAAATTGCCAGAATCGGTCCATAATTTCATATATGTACCTCCTTTTTGTTAATAACTTCCGTCAGAATGCTGATATCTTCACAAAATTTTATAACTTAGAATCTTATGTCAATAGAATTCATTGCGAGAAAAAATCACTTAAACGCGCACAACTCATTACAAAATTAAGATATCCATATAAAATTTGGAATAAGTATTGCTCATATGCACAGAAATATTGTTGTGAAATTTTTTTCCGATCGGTCCATAATTGGTCATAGCTCCCATACAAGGATCTTCCCGAAAATCACTCAAACGCGCATAACTCATTACTAAATTAAGATATCCATATCAAATTTGTTACAAGTATTGCACATATGCACAGAAATATTACTGTGAAAGATTTTTTCGATCGGTCCATAATTGGTCATAGCTCCCATACAAGGTCCCCCCCCGAAAATCACTTAAACGCACATAACTCATTACTAAATTAAAATATCCATATAAAGTTTGCTACAAGTATTGCTCTCACATACAGAAATATTACTGTTAAATTTTTTTTCCGATCGGTCCATAATTGGTCATAGCTCCCATACAAGGTTCCCTCCCGAAAATCACTTAAACGCACATAACTCATTACAAAATATTGATATCCATACATTTAGCACAAATATTGCTCTTATATACATAAATTACACTATAAAATAGTTTTACGATCGGTCCATATTTGGTCATAGCTCTCATACTAGGTCCCCTCCAGAAAATCACTTAAATGCACAATATTCATTACTAAATAATGATATAGATACAGAATTTTGAAATTTTGTCTTTATATACATAATTGGTCATAGTTCCCATACAAGGTCCTTTTACGAAAATCTCTTAAACGTTTATTACTCATTACCAAATAAAGCTATTGATACAATATTTGGCACAAATATTAGTTTGGTATACAAAAATTGTATTTCAAGACTTTTTCACGATCGGTCCATAACATGGGTGCGGTCGGTCCTATGCAAGGTTCCCTTCAGAAAATCACTTGAAAACACATTACTTATTACTAAATTACGATATAGATACAAAATTTGACTGAAATATAGCTTTTATGTACAGAAATTTTGCTTAAAGATTTTTTTTACGATCGGTCTATAATTGGTCATATCTCCCATACTAGGTCCTGCCCCTAAAAGCACTTTAACGGTATTTGACTAGTTGCATTATCAATTTGCGTAGAACAAAATTATATATATTTATTTTGAAAATCCTTAAATCTTTCACACACATGCATACATGCACATTATTAAATATCGTTAAAGCATATTTTAGGGCACTATAAAAATATAAAAGAAAATGTAATGTTCAATAAATTTTGGAATTGTAACAGATTTAAGCTATTTAAATATTTGATCAATTAAAAAAGTAGTAATATAAAAGTAGCTGGTAGAGGGTATTTAAGATTCGGCTTAGCCGAATATAGCACTCTAACTTGTTGAAATTTTTTTATATTTTGTGAACACTATTATTATGACCTCAACTTTTCCTTCAGGTTGGAAGATTGGATGAGTAATACCAATAAAAATGTCTGGTGGTTCAGTAGAAATGTGTAACTACGCCCAATCTCTATATTTCCTGCGTTCTCTGAAATAGTTGAGATTATTTTAAAAAATCAGCTTTTGGATTATATTAGTATTAAATCATTGTTTAGTGACGCTCAATATGGATTCCGACATAAAAGAGATACTACTGCACTTCTGCTTGGAGTCACAGATACTATTCGACAATATAATAGTAAAGGTCATTTAAACATTTTAGTGTCTATAGATCTCACTAGAGCATTTGAAAGGGTGGATCATCTAATTCTGATTAAAAAGCTTAGCCAAAAATTTGATTGATCTTATACAGCTTCCAACCTCATTGCATCGTTTTTAAAAGATAGATGGCAGTATGTTGCAATTAATGGTAAATTATTTGGCTTGTTACCTGTTAAAAGAGGTGTACCCCAAGGCTATGTTCTTGGGCCTTTATTGTTTAACATTTACTTAAATGATATCTTTACGAACATTGCTCTTGTCTCTTGTATTCCATTTGCATATGCAGATGATTCAATATTTTTCTTTACTGGTGAGCAACAGTTTCTTGATGTTTTTCAAAATGTAATATTCTATGACGAATATTTCAAATTGGATGATGAATAATGGGTTTTTAATTAACTCTCTTAAAACAAAAGCTATCTATTTCGGTGTATCTACAAATAACATTGACATTAATATAGGTGATATACAAATTGAATTTGTTGACCAATTGCATTGTTTAGGTTTAATTATAGATGATAAACTAAATTTTATTAGAGATTTAAATTTCATGTCATCTAAAGAAAATTATCTATTACGCAATTTATACAATTATATATATATATATATATATATATATATATATATATATATATATATATATACATATATACATATATATATATATATATATATATATATATATATATATATACATATATATATATATATATATATATATATATATATATATATATATATACTCTTCACATAAGGATATTAATTATTAATTCCTTGATCGTGCCTGTTTTTTTGTATGGTATGGAGGTTTATAGTGGTACTTTAGGTTATAACATTTGCAAACTTTTGCTGTTGTTTAACAGAGTTGTTAGATATTTATTAAGGTTATCGACTCGATTTTTCAACCGGTTTTAAAACTGTTTTTTTCTGCTTTACCAGAGTCGGTTTTTTCTTAGTGATGATTTTTCAAATATCGAATAACCCGGTTTTTTCACTTTTTAAAAACCGGTTTCGAATACTCTTATTTGCTTTGTATTCAAAGATTATTTTAATGAAATTTTTAAGTAAATCATAATACAGCCCGTCTAAATTTTAAAAATATTCGAGTCTAGGAACTAGCGTATATTTTTCTAAGCTCCTTTGGTTAAACTTTTTTGATTTTCCTAATTACATATTACCTTATGTTTAACAGAAGTGTCCCACTTTCTTCCTAATTTTCTTTCATATTAAAGAAATAATGTAAATCAGACGACTAGATCTAAAGTTATATCATTAAAACTGTTAAAAATCATTTCGGGCCATGTTTTATTAATCAAATTTAAATATAAACATTATTTTTTCAAATTAAAATATATATTTTTTTATAATGAAAAACCGGTTAACCGGGTTTTTCTGAATTTGAAAAATATCAACCGGTTTTTTTTAATGTCAACTATTCGAAAATCGGTTTTTGGAAAATGTCGAATAATCGAACACCCTAATATTTATACACGAACATATTTCAGATTACATATCCAAATTCTTAGGTTGTTCATTTATTAATTATATCCAGTATAGGCTTTTACTATATTTTTATAAGATTTATAGAAATAATAATTTAACATATTTGATGTCGTTTTTTTTATTCACTCATTCAAGACGTAATCGTCAAATCATAATTCCAAAGTTAACTTCGGTTTTAGAACGATCATATCACGTGAGAGTTGCATGATTTTTAATACATTACCAAGAACATTGAAAACTTTTGAAATTTCTTATCATACTTTTAAACGAAAAATTTTTAAAACATTTGTGAAAATTATATTGTTTAGCCTTTTATTTTGACCTGTTTATAAAATTTAAATTTTTGCCAGTACATAATAATAAATAATTTTTTATATTACATAGCAATAATTATTCTAACATTATCCTATCTATGTTGTATCTCGTTATTGTTAAATTTGTTCTAAAAAATAAGTATGGTACATTATCAGCATTTATTATACCATCACGTTAAAACTAAGCAAATGAAATCAACTAAATTCACTGAGAATATACATTGTTTTCCTAAGCAGTTTGGTATTGAAAATCAGCAAAATTGGTTCATAACTTAAAAAGTTATGAGTCAAAATTTCAGACTACCTCGAAAAAAAAAATCTATAGATTAATTATGTTTAAAATTGTAACAATCGATCCGAAATTTCCCATAGCCACCATAGTATGGGGCCCATACAAAGGTACATATTCCCGGAAACTTCCTCAAATATATCATTATCAACACAAAATTTTGTACATATTGACATAATATGAACTGGAATTATACTACCGACTTAGATCTGTATCGGTCCACAATTGGTCATAGCTCCCATATAAGGTCCACTTTCGAAAATCACTTAAATGAACATATTTCATTGATAAATAAAGCTATCGGGATAAAATTCGACGTGAGTATGTGTGTATACATAAATCACTCGGCTCGGTCCATAATTGGTCACAGCTCTCATATATGAAAATCACTTAACCGAGCTAAATTCATAGATAAATAAAGCTATCTTGATAAAATTCGACATGAATGTGTTTTGTGTATATATGAATTACTCTACGAAATTTGTTCCGGATAAATAAAGTCCACATCCGAAAATTACTTAAATGCGCATAATTCATTGATAAATAAAGCTAACAGGGTAGAACTCGAGGTGAATGTGTTTTGTATATATAGCGAGAGTGACAGTAGACTAGACGTGTTTTTGTTTGCTGTCCGTAAAAATGTATTAAATTGTGAAAATAGAGAATTATATCATGATATAATTATCGAAAATTTGAATAATTAAAAACATAAACTTATATATGCCTAAAAGCTCATAAAAATAATAACTTAAATTGTGATTGAACTGAAAAATAACTAAATTTAAATAAACTGAAGTCAAAGTAAAAAAATTAAAAATTTTTAAACAACAACAATTTAAAACTACATGAAAGAAAAAGAAACGTGCAATACAGAGAGAATAATACTTATACCATAGAACAAAAACAAAATTAAATGTTCATTACCTCTACGTACTTGCTTTTTATTTGTGATTTTTTCTCGTTTTCGGTATTTGATTATAAAGAAAACACTAACTTCTAAGTAACAATCAAATACAAAAATTAAAACCTAAAATAAAATATAAATTGAATTTTAAATTATAAATTGGAACTAAAATACACGATTTAAAATGTCATCAAATTGTAAAATGTGTGGAACCAGTTGTACATCAAGGGTAAGAATTACATGTGCAATGTGTAAATGCATTTTTCATCAGAAGTGTGCTGTACAAGAAGGTTCTTCTCTAACCACAGAAATAGTGGAAATTTTGAAAAAGAGCTGGGTACAGACAGCGATCGAATTCAAATCGCTCGCGAGCGAGTTTAATTCGTGCGATTTAAATAATTCATTTTCCAGCGAATAAATATATTCGACTCGCGAGTTTAATTTTTAAACTCGCGATAAGAGTTGAAAATTTAAAGAGCGTAAAACAGAAATCGCTCACGATTCGAGTCAAAACGAGTTAATCGCGAGTTTTATAATTTTGTAAATGAAAACAAGTTAGAGTGCTATATTCGGCTGAACCGAAACTTAAATACCCTCCACCAGCTATTTATACATTAATACTTTTCTAATTGATCAAATATATGTAGAAATAAGTTCTCTCATGTCTTGAATAGAAAAAATACAAAGATTTAAACAGCTTAAATCTATTACAATTCCATGATTTATTGAACATTACAAACGCCATTTTCTTTATATTTTTATAGCGCTTAGCGATATTTAGTAATTTGCATGTATGCATGTGTATAAAAGATTTAAGGATTTTCAAAATAAATATATATAATTTTGTTCTACACAAATTGATAATGCAACTGGTTAAATACGGTTAAAGCGCTTTTAAGGACAGGACATAGTATGGGAGATATGACCGACCGTAAAAAACCGATCGTGAAAAATTCTTTAAGCAAAATTTCTGTTCATAAAAGCTATATTTCAGTCAAATTTTGTATCTATATCGTAATTTAGTAATACGTAATGTGTTATGAACCGATCGTGAAAAAATCTTGAAATAGAATTTTCGTATACAAAATTAATATTTGGACCAAATATCAATATTAAATTATCAGCAATTTATCAATAGCTTTATTTGGTAATGAGTAATGTGCGTTTAAGAGATTTCCGTAAAAGGACCTTGTATGGGAGCTAAGACCAATTATGTATATAAAGACAAAATTTCAAAATTCTGTATCTATATCATTATTTGGTGAATATTGTGCATTTAAGTGATTTTCTGGAGGGTACCTAGTATTTATAATAATTTTATAATTTTATAGTTTAATTTATGTATATAAGAGCAATATTTTTACTAAATGTATGTATATCAATATTTTGTAATGAGTTATGTGCGTTTATGTGATTTTCGGGAGGGAACCTTGTATGGGAGCTATGACCAAAGTTGGACCGATCATGAAAAAATGTTCAAATAACATTTCTGTGTACAAAAATAGTATTTATGCCAAATTTTTTATGGGTATCACTATTTGATAATGAGTTATGTGCCTTTAAGTGTTTTTCTGAAAGGGACCTTGTATGGGAGCTATGATCCATTATGGACCGATAGGAAAACAAATTCACAGTAATATTCCTCTGTATATGAGCAATGCATGTGCCAAAATTTGTATGAATCTTAGTAATTATATTAATTTAGTAATGAGTTATGTGCGTTTAAGTGATTTTCGGGTATGGGAGCTATGACCAATTATGGACCGCTCGGAAAAAAAATTTCACAGTAATATTTGCGTGCATATGTGGATATCTTAACTTTGTAATGAGTTATGTGCGTTTAAGTGATTTTCGGGAGGGGACCTTGTATGGGAGCTTATTTTGTAATGAGTTATGTGCGTTTAAGTGATTTTCGGGAGGGGACCTTGTATGGGAGCTATGACCAATTATGGACCGCTCCTAGAAAAATTTCACAGTAATATTTCTGTGCATATGAGTACTACTAGTACCAAATTTTATATGGATATCTTAATTTAGTAGTGAGTTATGCGCGTTTAAGTGATTTTCTGGAGGGGACCTTGTATGGGAGCTATGACCAATTATGGACCGATCAGAAAAAACTTTCACAGTAAAATTTCTTTGCGTATGAGCAATACTTATACCAAATTTTATATGGATATCTTAATTTAGTAATGAGTTATGCGCGTTTAGGTGATTTTCGGGAGGGGACCTTGTATGGGAGCTATGACCAATTATGGACCGATGAAACACAAATTTCACGGTAATATTTCTGTATGTGAGAGCAATACTTGTACCAAACTTTATATGGATATCTTAATTTAGTAATGAATTATTTGCGTTTAAGTTATTTTCGGGAGGGGACCTTGTATGGGAGCTATGTCCAATTATGGACCGATCCAGAAAATTTTTTCTCTGAATGAATTCTATTCACATAAGATTTTAATTTGTAAAATTTTGTAAAGATTTCGACATTGTGACGGAAGTTATTAACAAAAAACCCATTTGCCGGGAATATGTACTTTTGTATGGGAGGTATATAAAATTGTTGATCGATTCTGGCAATTTTCAGCAGGAGTCAAGCTGTAGAAACGAATGTATGGTGATTTTCATGGAATTATCTTGCATAGTTTTCGAGAAAATTACATCAGAATGTGTAAAAAATGCTTATTTTTTTCGATGTTGTTTCAAATTTTGATTCATAACTTTTCCCGGTGTGAACCGATTTTGCTTATTTCCAATACCAAACTGCCTAGGACAATAATAAATATTTTGGGTGAATTTCGTTGATTTTTGTTGCTTCGGACGGACAGACTCAGAATTTCATAAGGTCCAAGAATATATATACTTTGTTGGGTCTCAGATGAATATTTCTTGGTGTTACACACGGAATGACAAAGTTATATATACCCTCTATCACCACTGATGGTGGTGGAGGGTACAAAAATTGTTTTACGATCGGTCCATATTTGGTCATAGCTCCCATACAAAGTTCCCTTCAGAAAATCACCTAAACACACATTACTTATTACTAAATTACGATATAGATACAAAAAGCGCTTTAACCGTATTTAACTAGTTGCATTATCAATTTGTGTAGAACAAAATTATATATTTACTAGCTTGCTGCCCGCTACTTCGTTAGCGATAAATTTTTGGCATTAATTAAATTTTTAAAACAACACTTTAAACGATTTTTTAACTATTATGGGATATACATATGTAAATAATTTTTACATATGTAGGTTTTTAGCAAATTTTTATACCCTCCACCACCATCCGTGTGTAACACGAAGAAATATTCATCTGAGACCCAACAAAGGACCTTATGAAATTCTGAGTCGATTTAGCTATGTCCGTCTGTCCGTCCGTCCGTCCGTCCGTCTGTCTGTCTGTCTGTCTGTCTGTCTGTATAAAACATTCTCACGTTAACACGAAGCAACAAAAATTAACGAAATTCACCAAAATATTTATTATTGTCCTAGGCAGTTTGGTATTGAAAATGAGCAAAATCGGTTCTCACAGGGAAAAGTTATGAATCAAAATTTGAAACAACCTCGAAAAAAATAAGCATTTTTTACACATTCTGGTGTAATATTCTCGAAAACTATGAAAGATAATTCCATAAACATCAGCATACATTCGTTTCTACACAAGAGCTTGACTCCTGCTTAAAATTGCCAGAATCGGTCCACAATTTCATATACCTCCCATACAAAAGTACATATTCCCGGAAAATGGGTTTTTTGTTAATAACTTCCGTCACAATTTCGAAATCTTTACAAAATTTTACAAATAAAAATCTTATATCAATAGAATTTATTCAAGAAAAAATTTTCTTGATCGGTCCATAATTGGACATAGCTCCCATACAAGGTCCCCTCCCGAAAATAACTTAAACGCAAATAATTCATTTCTAAATCAAGTTATCTATATAAAATTTGGTATAAGTATTGCCCTCATATACAGAAGTATTACTGTGAAATTTTTTTTCCATCGGTCCATAATTGGTCATAGCTCCCATACAAGGTCTCCTCCCGAAAATCAATTAAACGCGCATAACTCATTACTTACATAAGACATCCATATAAAATTTGGTACAAGTATTACTCATCTGCACAGAAATATTATTGTGAAATTTTTTTCCGATCGGTCCATTATTGGTCATAGCTCCCATACAAGGTCCCATCCCTCAAATCACTTAAACGCGCATAACTCATTACAAAATTAAGATACCCATATAAAATTTGGTACATGTATTACTCTCACATACAGAAATTTTACTGAGAATTTCTTTTCTGATCGGTCCATAATTGGTCATAGCTCCCATACACGGTCCCCTCCCGAAAATCACTTAAACGCACATAACTCATTAACAAATTAAGATATCTATATAAAATTTGGTACAAGTATTGTTCATATGCACAAAAATATTACTGTAAAATTTTTTTCCGATCGGTTCATAATTGGTCATAGCTCCCACTCAAGGTCCCCTCCCGAAAATCACTTAAACGCACATAACTCATTACTAAATTAAGATATCCACATAAAATTTGGTACAGGTATTGCTCACATATACAGAAATATTACTGTGGAATTTTTTTTCCTATCGGTCCATAATTGGTCATAGCTTCCATACAAGGTCCCCTCCCGAAAATCACTTAAACGCACGTCACTCATTACTAAATTAAAATATCCATATATAGTTCGGTACAAGTATTGCTCTCACGTACAGAAATATTACTGTGAATTTTTTTTCCGATCGATCCATAATTGGTCATAGCTCCCATACAAGGTCCTCTTTCGAAAATCTCTTAAATGCACATTACTCATTACCAAATAAAGCTATTGATACAAAAATTCTATTTCAAGATTTTTGCACGATCGGTTCATAACACACATTACTTATTACTAAATTACGATATAGATACAAAATTTTACTGAAATATAGCTTTCATGTCCAGAAGTTTTGCTTAAAGAATTTTTTACGATCGGTCTATAATTGGTCATATCTCCCATACTAGGTCCTGCCCCTAAAACCGTATTTAACTAGTTGCATTATCAATTTGTGTAGAAAAAAAATATATATATGTATTTTGAAAATCCTTAAATCTTTCACACACATGCATACATGCAAATTAATAAAAATCGCCAAGCGTTGGTAATGTTCAATAAATCTTGGAATTGTAATAGATTTGAGCTGTTTGAATCTAGGGATTTTTCTATTTAAGATATGAGAAAACTTATTTCTACAAATATTTGATCAATTAGAAAAATATTAATATAAAAGTAGCTGGTGGAGGGTATTTAAGATTCGGCTCAGCCGAATATAGCACTCTAACTTGTTTATTCTCAAAATATCATACAATTGATTAAACTTATTTTTATCACTTCATATCACCTTTTTACTCTAATTTAAATAAATTCATTTTCATCAACATCTGAGATTTTGGATTAACAGGACAGAGCTACGTGCAACTTTGTGGCTTCGCCCCCGTAAAAAATACATACCTAAAACTAAAACGGCCCTAACTAAAAAAAATTCAAAATCGACAGTTTTATTTTCTGATGTATTGCATCAAACCATATGTTCAAAAAAAATTTAGACTCCGCTGGGCAAAATTAGCGATTTTATTGACGAAAAACAAAGGGCAGTTTTATATAAAGGCTAAAAGACGTAACTAATCTTGTAAATACAAATTGTAAATTGTCAAAATAACTGAGAGATTTACCGTTAAAAAAAATGGCTTTTGAAGAAAAACAAATCGCTCTGATTGAAACTAAACTTTCCATTTTAAATAGTTTTTTGCTTCTTCTGTAGAATTTAAAAAATGTTAAATAGGGATTTTTGCGTTTTATGTGACGATATATGTATAAAAACTATTTATATTGTTTCTATCATATAACTAACTAAATTGTTATTTTTGAATAGTGAAAGATTTCTATATTTGACTGTATTATTGAACAAAATATGTATATTGAAATTGAAATTTTTTGTGTAAAAATATTTGCTAGTTTTTTATTACTGAGACCACTTTTTTTGAGTACGGAGCCAAATATATATACCTTGTCTCGGGAACCGTTTATGGAAAATTTTATTAAAAACTTTTGTAATTAAATTGTGGACGTATTTTGACACCTACAAAATTTCGCTCTCATGGATAATATTGACTAAAAAAGGTAAATTTTTTTAATAAATTTTTGGTCTAAAAAAATTGTTTTTTTTTAAAGCTCTACTTAACAGCATAATACTAAATAATATTTAAATTTAAGATCCAAAATGTTTTTAACAAAAAAATACTTTACATGCAGTGATGTACATATAATTATTTTTATAAAAAATTCAAAATGTACCATTGAGTTCCTTATAGATTTTTACTTATAGATCTTTCGTTTTTTGTTTCTAGATTTAATGTAAAAGAAAATTTAAAGAGTACCATTGAGAAAAATTACTTTCATATAGGTTTTAATTCACGTAGGACCGTTTATTATATTGTAGAAATATCAAAAAGAGATATTATAGAAAATTCAGAAAGTACCAGTTAAAGAATAAAAAGTATCAAAGTACCTTCATACACATTTCCTTTCTTGTTTCTAAGACTAATATTGTTGATAATCCACAAAGTACCTTTAATGTTTATTTAATATTTTTGGGAATAATTACTTTAGAAATCTCCTAAATTACCGGCTGAGGAACGAAAAAGTAAAAAATATTCCCTTTGTGCAGATTTCCATTCAACTGGAACCCTGCGTGTTTAATTTCATGCCTCTAAGTCCAATTATATAGAAAAATCAGAAAGTAGAGCGAAAAAGTACCAAAAGTCCCTTCCATATTTTATGTTACTACAAAAAAAAAAAAAAAAAAAAAAAAAAAAAGAACCAAAAAACACTTACGGCTGTATTTATAAAAACTTATTTTAGGTTTATTAAACAATTTTAGGCAAAATTCAGGAAAATCGTATTTATAAACGTGAAATAGCTAAAAACACCTTCAATAAACCATTGACAATTAGAAGAATTTTATTGTAGGCTCGACCCTTCTTTAAGCCAACAATAAGTTGTTTTTTTAACAATTTTTTTCTCAGAAAGATTTTCCGGTAATTTTAGGTTGATTGCGAAAACTAATTATGGTTTCTTTTAAAATAAAATCTAAAAATTCTAATTTTAACGTTTACAAATTTGTAAATAAAATCCCAGAAAATTTTTAAACGATTACATTTTGAGGAAAAAACTCAAATCTAAGCATTATTGCATTAATGCATGAATATTTGACAATATTCCAATTGTCCAGCACTATTTTTAGGCAATTTGGAAATGCCCGTCTGTCAACCAAATGATGGACAAAATCATTTGATTTGGCTTTTTCAAAGTTTGTTGGTTAAATATAATGCCATAATGTAATTAACCATGTAAATTATATTGATTAGTGTTATACTAATGCAAAATATATTCGCCGGCATTAAAATTAGTCAAATATCAAAGAAATTTATCAATATTTGCAAACATTTATCAAAAATTACAAGAAAAATAAGTAAAAATAAGAAAATGTGTCATAGTGATGTATATTTTGTCGCAAAATATCCGTTATTCGGATACTCTTAATAATAATTAGAAATTATATGTTATATTTATACATCTGAACTAAATAGACATTTATTAAAGCCATATATATATATTTATTTTTCTTAAAAGTTTGTTTTTATTGTCAAAAATCTATTATAAACAAAAATATGAAATTAAGAAAACCGAATCAACGAATATTTTATCCTAATTGTACGCAACACTAACACATAAAATGACAGCCATATTGTACAGTGCTGCCAACTTAAACATAAATCAGCACAATAGTTAATATACGTTTATTATTTGTTTATGAATATCACAATTTTATTAATGGTTTTTAAGGCTAAAGTGTGCTTTAACTATTGAGTGCATTAAAAGCAAAATAAGATTTTTTTATAAATACAAGCGTTATTTTTTAATTTATATTTCAATATTATAGAAAACTCAAAAAGTACCAGCTAAAGAACATTCATACAGATTTCCATGCACAGAACCCTGCGTGTTTAATTTTATGTTTCTGACCAATATTATTGAAAAGCTAAAAAACACCTTTTGAAAAACTACAAAGTACCCAAAAAGTCCTCTTATATTATAGAAAACATAAAAGGTATTCGTTGAAGAACGAAAAAGTACTAAAAGGTCGCATTTAGATACTCACACACTGTGGACCCTTCATGTTCAATTTCATGTTTCTAGGTTCAATATTATAGAAAATTCAAAAAGTAACTTTTGAAGAACACTTTATTGTTCCATGTTGTTTATTCTCATTAAACGTTTAATTAATACCAGTAAAAGACCAAAAAAATTAACCAAAAGTCCCATATTATAAATTCTCATTCACTCAGGGCTGCATGTTTAATTTTATGTTTCTAGGTCTAATATTAAAACTTTTTAAATATACAGTGCTTAAATTTTTAGATCATAGATAGAAACGAAAAATGTCTAAAATCTGTTTTTAATTTCTCTAAAAAATATGTTTCAAAAAGTATTAAACTATTTTTAGAATTTGGTCTTATATAGACCTTGTTATAACATGCCATTATCTTATTTCTTATTTCAAAAAGTAACTTTTGAAGAACACTTTATTGTTCCATGTTGTTTATTCTCATTAAACGTTTAATTAATACCAGTAAAAGACCAAAAAAATTAACCAAAAGTCCCATATTATAAATTCTCATTCACTCAGGGCTGCATGTTTAATTTTATGTTTCTAGGTCTAATATTAAAACTTTTTAAATATACAGTGCTTAAATTTTTAGATCATAGATAGAAACGAAAAATGTCTAAAATCTGTTTTTAATTTCTCTAAAAAATATGTTTCAAAAAGTATTAAACTATTTTTAGAATTTGGTCTTATATAGACCTTGTTATAACATGCCATTATCTTATTTCGAGTGACTAAATTGGCGTCATGAAATAACTCCCCAAAACAAAAATGAAATAACTCCCTAAAAATTTGTTCAGAAAGCAAAAACAACGATATTTGGGGATTTAATTCGCTTTTTGGGGCATTATTTCACTTTTTAAATGGGGAGTTATTTCATTATGAAATAATTCCTCAAAATTCAAAAATGAAATAAATCCGTAAAAATATTTTTGGGGAGTAATTTCATTACATTACTTTTGTCACATGAAATAAAAAATAGATGGCTGATAGCCGGCCTTCGGCCGGGCGCAAGGGTTTTATCCTCTGGGGTACATTAGACACCGGCTTCGCTAAGAATACACTCTCTCTGTATCAAGAGTGTTCGGCTTTTAGGAAATCTTTACTAAGCGAAGCCGGTGTTTGTCATATTATAGAGTGGTAAATCCTTGCGTCCGGCCGTAGGCCGGCTATTTAGGAAATATTTATTAAGCGAAGCCGTCGTTGGACATACCATAGAGTAGGAAATTCTTGCGCCCGGCCGCAGGCCGGCTATTAAGGGAATCTTTATTAAGCGATTAAACTGAAATGTAATAAACTTTGAAGCCCCACTCGAAAGTATGAGAGACCCACTTTTTTTAGAAATATTACTAAAACCGATTTGTTCCATAATTTGTTATTTTTAAATGGGAACTTATTTCATTTTGAACATTGGGGATTTGTTTCATATGAAATAAATCCCCAAAAATGGGATGTTATTTCATTTTAATTTAGGAAGTTATTTCATTTCGTTGGGGCTTTTTTTCATTTTTAAATTGGGGAATTATTTCTTAATGAAATATATCCCCAAATTTGAGGACTTATTTCATTTTTGTTTTGGGGAGTTATTTCGTGGGGAGTTATTTCATGACGCCGACTAAATTAATTAATTTTGCAAAATTTATCACAACTGGCCCAATAAGTATGAATAAAAATAAATTTTCCGATTTTTCCATTTTTTTGGTACATATTTAAGTAAAAGAAATGTTTTAGAGCCCGTAATTATATAAATATACATATGTATATGTATGTTGGTAAATAGGAAACAATGTTTAATTAAAATTGTACCAAATGGGTACGATTTTCTAAAAAGTACTAAATTTGTATTTGTTATTTTTTGATAAGTTACGATTTTGTGATATAAATTTTATTATTATACATATCATAATTCTAATGAGAAAATAATTTTTTAAAAAAAGTACCAATTTTAGACACCGTCTTCATATCTTCATTACCCGAATTTGTAAAAAGTACCGAAAGGATTTCTAATAGAATTTAATTAGAATAGGATAAATTTAAAGTTTTATTTGTATGGTCATTTGTTTCGAAGATAAATAGGTTAAGGGAAGGTTCTATGGGGACAGTTTTTACCCTTTTATCTCTATAAAGTCTAGATTTTTAAAAAAGTACCAGACACCTATCAATTATTTTTTTGTATAATAGAGGATACATTTGGAATTTTATTTATATCTTTGCTTCTTTAGGAGATATAAAGGATACTAATTTTACCCTTTTTTACCCATTTCATCCCCTAAACGTTCGAGTTTCCAAAAATCCCTTCTTAGTGGATCTATACAATACCAAAGGAATCTATAACCAAAATTTCATGATTCTAGCTTTATCGGTTTGGGCTGGGCGATGATGAATCAGTCAGTCAATCAGTCACGCAAGCCTTTTATATATATAGATTTTGAAAATCCTTAAATCTTTTACACACATGCATACATGCAAATTACTAAATATCGCTAAGCGCTATAAAAATAAAAAAAAAATGGCGTTTGTAATGTTCAATAAATCATGGAATTGTAATAGATTTAAGCTGTTAAAATCTTTGTATTTTTATACCCTCCACCACCATCAGTGGTGATAGAGGTTATATATAACTTTGTCATTCCGTGTGTAACACCAAGAAATATTCATCTGACCCAACAAAGTATATTCTGAGTCGATTTAGCTATGTCCGTCCGTCCGTCCGTCCGTCCGTCTGTCTGTCTGTCTGTCTGTCTGTCTGTCTGTCTGTCTGTCTGTATAAAATATTCTCACGTTAACACGAAGCAGCAAAAATTAACGAAATGCACCCAAAATATTTATTATTGTCCTAGGCAGTTTGGTATTGGAAATAAGCAAAATCGGTTCACACCGGGAAAAGTTATGTATCCAAATTGGAAACAACCTCGAAAAAATAAGCATTTTACATTTTACACATTCTGATGTAATTTTCTCGAAAACTATGCAAGATAATTCCATGAAAATCACCATACATTCGTTTCTACACAAGAGCTTGACTCCTGCTGAAAATTGCCAGAATCGATCAACAATTTCATATACCTCTCATACAAAAGTACATATTCCCGGAAAATGGGGTTTTTGTTAATAACTTCCGTCACAATGTCGAAATCTTTACAAAATGTACAAATTAAAATCTTATGTGAATAGAATTCATTCAGAGAAAAATTTTCTGGATCGGTCCATAATTGGACATAGCTCCCATACAAGGTCCCCTCCCGAAAATAACTTAAACGCAAATAATTCATTACTAAATTAAGATATCCATATAAAATTTGGTACAAGTATTGCTCTCACATACAGAAATATTACTGTGAAATTTTTCTCCGAGCGGTTCATAATTGGTCATAGCTCCCATACAAGGTCCCCTTCCGAAAATCACTTAAACGTACATAACTCATTACAAAATTAAGATATCCACATATGCACGAAAATATTACTGTGAATTTTTTTCCGATCGGTCCATAATTGGTCATAGCTCCCATACAAGGTCCCCTCCCGAAAATCACTTAAAGGCACATAACTCATTACTAAATTAAGATATTTATATAAAGTTTAGCACAAGCAGACAAATATTACTGTGAATTTGTTTTCCTATCGGTCCATAATTGATCATAGCTCCCAAGGTCCCTTTCAGAAAAACACTTAAACGCACATAACTCATTATCAAATAGTGATACCCATAAAACATTTGGCATAAATACTATTTTTGTGTCCTGCCCCTAAAAGCGCTTTAACCGTATTTAACTAGTTGCATTATCAATTTGTGTAGAACAAAATTATAGATATTTATTTTGAAAATCCTTAAATCTTTTACACACATGCAATGTGTTTGTAATGTTCAATAAATCATGGAATTGTAATAGATTTAAGCTGTTTAAATCTTTGTATTTTTTCTATTCAAGACATGAGAAAACTTATTTCTACAAATATTTGGTCAATTAGAACAGTATTAATATATAAGTAGCTGGTGGAGGGTATTTAAGATTCGGCTCAGCCGAATATAGCACTCTAACTTGTTTAAATTCTTTTTGAAAATGTGCCCTTCTTTTGGCTTAAAAGAAAAGCTTATACAATTTCCTTGAAGGTATTTTTAGTCCAATAATTACGGTGACCAGACGTTCTGTATTATACAGAACAGTACTGTATTTTAGAGCCCTGTTCTGTATAAATTATTCTTTGCTAAAAAACGTGAAAATGTTCTGCATTTATTCAGTATTTCGTTTTTTTTTTCAGTTTTTCATAAAAAAGCATAAGAAATACAAAAATTTTTCTCCGAGCGGTCCATAATTGGTCATAGCTCCCATACTAGGTCCCCTCCCGAAAATCACTTAAACGCACATAACTCATTACAAAATTAAGATATCCACATAAAATTTGGTACAAGTATTGCTCATATGCACGAAAATATTCCTTTGAAATTTTTCTCCGAGCGGTTCATAATTGATCATAGCTCCCATACAAGGTCCCCTCCCGAAAATCACTTAAACGTACATAACTCATTACAAAATTAAGATATCCACATATGCACGAAAATATTACTGTGAATTTTTTTCCGATCGGTCCATAATTGGTCATAGCTCCCATACAAGGTCCCCTCCCGAAAATCACTTAAACGCACATAACTCATTACTAAATTAAGATATTTATATAAAGTTGAGCACAAGCAGACAAATATTACTGTGAATTTGTTTTCCTATCGGTCCATAGTTGATCATAGCTCCCATACAAGGTCCCTTTCAGAAAAACACTTAAAGGCACATAACTCATTATCAAATAGTGATACCCATAAAACATTTGGCATAAATACTATTTTTGTACACAGAAATGTTATTTGAACATTTTTTCATGATCTGTCCAACTTTGGTCATAGCTCCCATACAAGGTTCCCTCCCGAAAATCATTTAAACGCACATAACTCATTACAAAATATTGATATCCATACATTTAGCAAAATATTGCTCTTATATACATAAATTAAACTATAAAATTCTTTTACGATCGGTCCATATTTGGTCATAGCTCTTATACTAGGTCCCTTCCAGAAAATCACTTAAATGCACAATATTCATTACCAAATAATGATATAGATACAGAATTTTGAAATTTTGTCTTTATATACATAATTGGTCATAGCACCCATAACATGGGTGCTGTCGGTCCCATACAATGTTCCCTTCAGAAAATCACTTAAACACACATTACTTATTACTATATTACGATATAGATACAAAATTTGACTGAAATATAGCTTTTATAAACAGAAATTTAGCTTAAAGAATTTTTACGATCGGTCTATAATTGGTCATATCTCCCATACTATGTCCTGCCCCTAAAAGCGCTTTAACCGTATTTAACTAGTTGCATTATCAATTTGTGTAGAACAAAATTATAGATATTTATTTTGAAAATCCTTAAATCTTTTACACACATGCAATGTGTTTTTAATGTTCAATAAATCATGGAATTGTAATAGATTTAAGCTGTTTAAATCTTTGTATTTTTTTCTATTCAAGACATGAGAAAACTTATTTCTACAAATATTTGATCAATTAGAACAGTATTAATATATAAGTAGCTGGTGGAGGGTATTTAAGATTCGGCTCAGCCGAATATAGCACTCTAACTTGTTTAAATTCTTTTTGAAAATGTGCCCTTCTTTTGGCTTAAAAGAAAAGCTTATACAATTTCCTTGAAGGTATTTTTAGTCCAATAATTACGGTGACCAGACGTTCTGTATTATACAGAACAGTACTGTATTTTAGAGCCCTGTTCTGTATAAATTATTCTTTTCTAAAAAACGTGAAAATGTTCTGCATTTGTTCAGTATTTCGTTTTTTTTTTCAGTTTTTCATAAAAAAGCACAAGAAATACAAAAATATTAAAAAAATCTGACACAAATATAGGTAATACAGTTTTTCAACTTTAGTATTTGCCATGGTGTTAAAAATATTAGAAGGTAGTTTTAATTTTGCAAAAATAAACAATTTTACTTCTATTTCAAAACAAACATAATTTTTTCAGAAAATATATTCTATAATAACAAAAATAATTTTACCAGCAAAAAAGAGTATTTTTTACAAATTTCAAGAGCCAAAACAGAAGGAGTGTGTAAAGAAATATTAGATTTCGAAGAAATGAAATGTATAATATCCTTTTTTGCAGGATGCCGTTTTGGTTAATTCGTCCGATTCAAGATGTTGAAGAAAAGTTTAAACGACCATAAAATTAACGTGAATGAAACGTGAATGAATATATATATATATATATATATATATATATATATATATATATATATATATATATATATATATATATATATCTATATATATATATTTTTTTTATTCTTCAATTAAAAAATATTTTTTTTGATAGGCATATCTTTTTTTAAAAGCATATATTTTTGGATCTGCAATTTCTGGAAACTCGTTTTTTCCCCCCATTGGAATACTTTTTTTCCTCATTAAAATGAGATATGTCAATGGTTGTCATATCTCTGATATTTCATTTTATATAACTTTTCTACTAAATTAACCGAACAGAGCAACTGTTAAAAATTCGCCACTTCAATAATGGCGATGCTCTATTGTGGCACCTTCGAGCATCAGTTTTTAAGCTCAACATGTGGAAATGGGTTGCCCGAAAAGTTTATGAGTGTGGAAAACAGCATGCAACAATTCCTGAACTAATCTATGCTATTAAAGAAGTCTGCAGCTCAGTACAACTGAATTACATGGTCAAGCTATATGAATCACTTCCACACAGGATTTGTAAAGTGCAGAATTTTCCATAATCGCTTCAGAGTTTCTTCAATTGCCGGTACTTTTTGAAATAGAAAGAAAATCGCTTAAAATTTTGTACGGTATATTTTTGTAGTTAATAAAATGACCCGAAGCCTTTTGCTTCTATTCACCAGGGGCACTACAGTGTGACCGAATTTAAACTGAACAGTTCTTTAAATCTATAAAACAAAATATTTTATAATTGTTCATATATATATTTTTTCTTTTTTCATGGCACATTCAAAGAATTTTGTGTGAATATAAACTAACCCTAACAAGTGATGTATCCGTTCGCGTTAATCATTTAGATCGAGAGGCGCAAAAGTTATAGCAGTTTTCACCTAAATATTTAAAAAAATTCTAAAAAATTGTATTTATATATGTTATATTTGGAAAAAAATCCATATAATTGTAAAACTAATTAAAATTCAGCGCATTAAATACATACCATACAATTTATTTCCAAAAATTTAAAAAAAACACAGTAAGAAATTTCATATCAGTAAAAAATTTCAGTAAACAGTAAAAAATACTGGTACATATTGCAAATCATACTGAATACAGAAATTTTTTTCAGTAATCAGTAAAATTTTCAACCAAAATGCATTATTAGTAAAAAAATATTATATTTAACTAAAATTTTCATACAACTATTATCATATTGATCTCTTTTACTCTCTTTTCTATTAATAATCTAATATTATAAAATATAATAAATGCTTCCAACAACTTTTTATTGGCCGAAAAAATTATATACGATTTAGCCTCTTATATAAATTTGTACATAGCAAAGGTATTGTCTTCTGAAAAGATTTGCAATCCCAAAAAGTCAAATTTATCGCACTATAGCTACATGTGATGATAAATATGTATTATATTCAAAAATATGTTGAAATAGAATTTTCAGTAAATTATTAGATTGTACGGAATAGTGTAAGCACACTTTCAGTAATCAGTAAAATACTGCATTTTTTTGCAGTAACCAGTAAATTTATTGCAATTTTTTGCAGTAATCAGTAAAATTTACTGAATACTGAATATTTTTTCAGTAACCAGTAAAAACTTACTGAATACTGAATTTTTTTTCAGTAATCAGTAAAACTTTACTGAATACTGAAAATTTTTTCAGTAACCAGTAAAAACTTACTGAATACTGAATTTTTTTTCAATAATCAGTAAAACTTTACTGAATACTGAAAATTTTTTCAGTAAACAGTAAAAACTTATTTTGGAACAAGTCGGTTTTAGTGACATTTCACAAAAAAAAAAAAAAACGATATAGAGCGTTTTGAGACGATAAAAGATATAAAATGTTTTTTTTGTCGGCCACGCCTACTTTCGAGTGGGCGGGGCTCCAAAGTTTAATACATTTTTGTGTATATCTCGAAAACTGTTTTGTTTACAATTTATACATCAAATTAAAGGTATTAGCAATACCTTTCCAATTATATATAACACTAGCTAAAACCCGGCGTGCTTTGCTACTCCTGTCGATATAAAATAAAAAATTTTCAAAATATATTCATATACATTTTTTGTTTATAAAAATTTTGTTAATATTTGTTTGTCACTATCCAAAACCATAAAGTAATAAGACAAAGAAAGTTTGATATTTAAAGTATTTTATTAATTAATGATATTTATGTACATATATTACTTCTTAATAATTATTTCTTATTCCTATTCATTAGCATAAATTTACAAAATATTACAAAATTACTAAAATTTAATTGACTTAATATTTACAATTAAAATTTTTCTTAATAATTATTTCCTATTCTAAAGCCTTGGTATATACAATATTTTTCGTTTTCCCCTCAGGCGCGTAGATATACAAATCTGAAGGTTTCTCAACTCGCGAGCATGCAACATAAAGCTGACCATGTAGAAGCATGGATTTTCGAGATTTATTCCACACACTTGCAGGGATTGACCCTGAAATTTGTTTATTGTCATCGCGAATGCTAAACGTGTAGGAAATTGCAACCGTTTAAAGTCGAATGGCATTTCCGATGTTGTCATTGATATCCGAGGTAGTAAGACATCCGTTCCTTTATATTGGCCAGTTGTAATCGTTGCTTCGATTAAGTTGTTCATTAATTTTTTAACTGTTAATCGAGTACCATTACAAAGACGTGGTGGATCAATATTTCGCAATAAAGTAATTGGAACGCCAATTTTCAACTTCAATTCGTGGGGATACATTGACGACATCATCATTATTTGTAACAGTATCGATGGATTTATATGTTTTTAAATTACCATCGATTCTATTCAAAATAATGTTTTTGGGTGCCAGTAAAGCACGCTCACATAACCACTGCCTACGTTGAAGATTTGGAAAAACACAATATATTAACTCTTTCTTTGATTATGTGATCCTACAAAAGTTAGAGGGAAACTTTACACAATTTGTGGTTGGCTGAATTGTCATTTTTCCATTTCCTAAATCCAGCAATTGTTTTGTTGTTAATTTTAACGTGTGAACATGTTGCCAGAGATAATATGATTTTAGGCAAGCATTGAGTTCATCAGCCGGTGTTGAACCAGGTATCACAGGAAATGTCTGGCGAAAATCACCCGCTAAAAGAATTAATGCACCTCCAAATAAATTAGAATTACTTCTCATGTCCTTTAAAGTGCGATCAAGCGCTTCTAAGGATTTTTTGTGGGCCATGGTGCATTTATTCCACACTATTATTTTATATGTTTGCAGGATTTTACCCATTGAAGAATTTTTCTTAACATTACATGTATAATCTTCAGAAAATTGTGTTTTCAACGGTAATTTGAGTGCATAATCTAAAAGTGTTGCTGCAATACCTGATGACGCAATGGCTAACGCAATATTCTTTTCTGATCCTCCTTGTAAGAAATAATTATTAAGAAATAATATATGTACATAAATATCATTAATTAATAAAATATTTTAAATATCAAACTTTCTTTGTCTTATTACTTTATGGTTTTGGATAGTGACAAACAAATATTAATAAAATTTTTATAAACAAAAAATGCATATCAATATATTTTGAAATTTTTTTATTTTATATCGACAGGAGTAGCAAAGCACGCCGGGTTTTAGCTAGTTTCAACATAAAAAGTAGCCTATAGTTCCTTCCAGAAATACAGGAAGAAACTGTGAAAATTTCAGGAAAATCGGTCCAGCCGTTTAGCAGTCTATAAAGCACAAACAAACAAACAACAAACATACATACATACATACATACATACATACATACATACATACATACATACATACATACATACATACATACATACATACATACATACATACATACATACATACATACATACATACATACATACATACATACATACATACATACATACATACATACATACATACATACATACATACATACATACATACATACATACATACATACATACATACATACATACATACATACATACATACATACATACATACATACATACATACATACATACATACATACATACATACATACATACATACATACATACATACATACATACATACATACATACATACATACATACATACATACATACATACATTATAGCTCTAATAGTTTCTCAGATATAATAATTTTCCTACTTAATTTATATGGGGGCTCCAAGCTCCCCATGACGAAAGTCCGCTCTTTTTTCTAAAATATGTTCAGATGAATATTTAAGTTCTTAGAGCAAAATTTGAAGAATTTAGTTCTATTAGTTTCCCAGATAAACCAATTTTTGTATTTTATTAATATGGGAGGCACTGCTCCCCTCATGGGTAGTCCGCCAATTTATTTCCCAAAATGTTTATATGGATGTTAAAGTTACTCGTGGAAATGTTTAATATTCTAACTATAATAGTTTCCAAGATAAACGAATTTTTGTATTTAATTTATATGGGAGGTGCCACGCCCCCTAATGCTAATCCGCCCACTTTTTGTCTTAAATAATTATATTGATACTAAAGTTGCTCCGACAAAATTTGAAGACTCTAACTATTGTATTATCTCAGATATACTAATTTAATATTTTCTTAATATGGGCGTGGCACGTCGCCCACTTGAAATTTCAACATAAAAAGTAGCCTATAGTTCCTTCCAGACATGCAGGAAGAAACTGTGAAAATTTCAGGAAAATCGGTTCAGCCGTTTAGCAGTCTATAAAGCACAAACAACAAACATACATACATACATACATACATACATACATACATACATACATACATACATACATACATACATACATACATACATACATACATACATACATACATACATACATACATACATACATACATACATACATACATACATACATACATACATACATACATACATACATACATACATACATACATACATACATACATACATACATACATACATACATACATACATACATACATACATACATACATACATACATACATACATACATACATACATACATACATACATACATACATACATACATACATACATACATACATACATACATACATACATACATACATACATACATACATACATACATACATACATACATACATACATACATACATACATACATACATACATACATACATACATACATACATACATACATACATACATACATACATACATACATACATACATACATACATACATACATACATACATACATACATACATACATACATACATACATACATACATACATACATACATACATACATACATACATACATACATACATACTACATACATACATACATACATACATACATACATACATACATACATACATACATACATACATACATACATACATACATACATACATACATACAATACATACATACATACATACATACATACATACATACATACATACATACATACATACATACATACACTACATACATACATACATACATACATACATACATACATATATTATAGCTCTAATAGTTTCTCAGATATAATAATTTTCCTACTTAATTTATATGGGGGGCTCCAAGCTCCCATGACGAAAGTCCGCTCTTTTTCTAAAATATGTTCAGATGAATATTTAAGTTCTTAGAGCAAAATGTGAAGAATTTAGTTCTATTAGTTTCCCAGATAAACCAATTTTTGTATTTTATTAATATGGGAGGCACTGCTCCCCTCATGGGTAGTCCGCCAATTTATTTCCAAAATGTTTACATGGATGTTAAAGTTACTCGTGGGAAATGTTTAATATTCTAACTATAATAGTTTCCAAGATAAACGAATTTTTGTATTTAATTTATATGGGAGGTGCCACGCCCCCTAATGCTAATCCGCCACTTTTTGTCTTAAATAATTATATTGATACTACAGTTGCTCCGACAAAATTTGAAGACTCTAACTATTATATTATCTCAGATGTACTAACTTAATATTTTCTTAATATGGGCGTGGCACGTCGCCCACATGAAATTTCAACATAAAAAGTAGCCTATAGTTCCTTCCAGACATACAGGAAGAAACTGTGAAAATTTCAGGAAAATCGGTTCAGCCGTTTAGCAGTCTATAAAGCACAAACAAACAAACAAACATACATACACACTTTCATTTATATATATATAGATATTAAATTATGAACATTTTTTTAGAATAATATTTTTAACTTTTAGTGTATGTGAAGGAGCATTAGGTCTTTCAATTTTAGTATCAATAATTCGTACTCATGGAAATGATTATTTTCAAAGATTTACGGTTGTATTCATAAAAAGTTGTTTTAGGTTTATTAAACATTATTAGGCAAAATCCACGAAAATGGTATTCATAAACGCCAGATAGCTTAAAATACTTTCAATAAACCAATGACAAATAGAAAAAATTTATTGTACGCTCGCCCCTACTTTAAGCCAACAATAAGTTGATTTTTTTTACAAATTTTGTCTCTGATTAAGCATTAATTTTAGGTTGAAGACGAAAACTAGTTATGTTTTATTCTGAAATGAAATCTAAAAATTGTAATTTTAACATTTACAAATTTGTAAATAAAATTCCAGATAAATTTTAAAAGTTTCTATTTTGGTGGAATAACTAAAATCTAGGCATTATTGGATTAATAGATGAATATTTGACAATATTCCAGTTGGTCAATACTATTTTTGGCAATTTGGAAATGCCCGCCTGTCAATCAAATCATGGCCATAATCATTTTATTTGTCTTTTTCATAGTTTATTCGCTAAATATAAAGCCATGAAGTAATTAAGAGTGTAAATTATATTGATTAGTATTCTATCAATGCAAAATATCTTCTCCGGCAATAAAATGTAGTCTTTTATCAAAGACATTTATCAGTATTTGCAAAAATTTATTAAAAATTGCTATAAAAATAAGTAAAAATAACAAAATGTGCATAGTGATGTTTATTTTGTCACAAAATATTCGTTATTCGAATACTTTTAATTATAATTAAAAATATATATGTTATATTCATTCATCTGAACTAAATATATATTTATTGCAGCCATGTATACATTTATTTTTCTTAAAAGTTCGTTTTTATTTTCAAAAATGTGTTATAACCAAAAATATAAAATTAAGAAAACCGAATCAACGAATATTTTATCCTAATTGTACGCAACACTAACACAGAAAATGACAGCCAAATTGTACAGTGCTGCCAAGTTAAACAATAAACAGCACAATAGCTAATGTAGGTTTATTATTTGTTTATGAATACCACAATTTTATTAATGGCTTTTAAGTCTAAAGAGCACTTTAACTATTGTGTGTTTTAAATCTAAAATAAGCATTTTTATACCCTCCACCACCATCAGTGGTGATAGAGGGTATATATAACTTTGTCATTCCGTGTGTAACACCAAGAAATATTCATCTGAGACCCAACAAAGTATATATATTCTGGGTCCTTATCAAATTCTGAGTCGATTTAGCTATGTCCGTCTGTCCGTCTGTCTGTCTGCCTAAAACACGCTCACGTTAAAACGAAGCAGAGGAAGTAAACCAAATTCACCGAAAATATTCATTATTGTCCTAAGCAGTTTGGTATTGAAAATGAACAAAATCGGTTCACACCGGGAAGAGTTATGAATCAAAATTTAAAACAACCTCGAAAAAAATAAGCATTTTTTACACATTCTGATGTAAATTTCTCGTAAACCATGCAAGATAAATTCATGAAAATCACCATACATAAGTTTCTACACAAGATCTTGATCCCTGCTAAAAATTGTTAGCATCGGTCCACAATTTCATATACCTCCCATACAAAAGTACATATTCCCGGAAAATGGGTTTTTTGTTAATAACTTCCGCCACAATGTCGATATCTTCACAAAATTTTGCAAATTAAAGTCTTACGTCAATAAAATTCATACCGAGAAAACACTTTTTTCATTGGTCCATAATTGGACATAGCTCCCATACAAGGTCCCCTCCCGAAAATCACTTAAACGCGCATAACTCATTACTAAATTAAGATATCCATATAAAATTTGGTACAAGCATTACTCATATGCACATAAATATTACTGTGAAATTTTTTTCCGATTGGTCCAAAATTGGTCATAGCTCCCATACAAGGTCCCCTCCCGAAAACCACTTAAACGCGCATAACTCATTACTAAATTAAGATATCCATATAAAATTTGGTACAAGTCTTACTCATATGCACAGAAATATTACTGTGAAATTTTTTCCGATCGGTCCAAAATTGGTCATAGCTCCCATACAAGGTCCCCTCCCGAAAATCACTTAAACACGCATAACTCATTACTAAATTAAGATATCCATATAAAATTTGGTATAAGTATTGCTCATATGCATAGAAATATTACTGTGAAAGTTGTTTCCGATCGGTCCATAATTGTCATAGTTCCCATACAAGGTCCCCTCCCGAAAATCACTTAAACGCGCATAACTCATTACGAAAATAAGATATCCATATAAAATTTGATACAAGTATTACTCATATGCACAGAAATATTATTGTGAAATTTTTGTTCGACCGGTCCATAGTTGGTCATAGCTCCAATACAATGTCCCCTCCCGAAAATCACTTAAACGCGCATAACTCATTACTTAATTAAGATATCCATATATAACTGGTCATAGCTCCCATACAAGGTCCTCTCCCGAAAATCACTTAAATGTACAATATTCATTACCAAATAATGATATAAATACAGAATTTTGAAATTTGTCTTTATATACATAATTAGTCATAGCTCCCATACAAGGTCCTTTTACGAAAATCTCTTAAACGCACATTTCTCATTACCAAATAAAGCCATTGATACAAAATTTGGCACAAATAATAGTTTTGTAAACAAAAATTATATTTCAAGATTTTTTCTCGATAGGTTCATAACATGGGTGCGGTCGGTCCCATACAAGATTCCCTTCAGAAAATCGCTAAAACGCACATTACTTATTACTAAATTACGATATAGATACAAAATTTGACTGAAATATAGTTTTTATGTACATAAATTTTGCTTAAAGAATTTTTTACGATCGGTCTATATTTGGTCATATCTCTCATACGAGGTCCTGCCCCTAAAAGTGCTTTAACCGTATTTAACTATTTGCATTATCAATTTGTGTAGAACAAAGTTATATATATGTATGTATTTTGAAAATCCTTATATCTTTCACACACATACATACATGCAAATACTAAATATCGCTAAAGCATATCTTAGAGCGCTATAAAAATTTAAAAGAAAGTGGAGTTTCTAATGTTCAATAAATCTTGGAATTGTAGTAGATTTAAGCTGTTTAAATCTTGGGATTTTTCTATTTAAGACATGAGAAAACTTATTTCTACAAATATTTTATTAATTAGAAAAGTATTAATACAAAAGTAGGTGGTGGAGGGTATTTAAGATTCGGGTCAGCCGAATATAGCACTCTAACTTGTTTATGAATACAACTGTTAATATTTTACAATGTTAAAAATTATTATTAGAATTTTGTTTTTATTTCCGTTGTGTTTAATATATAATACTTATTGAATGGTACAAAGTTTATTATTTTTATTAAGTTTTGTTTTTATTTTAATAAATATATATAGACATTATTTATATCAATTTCTTATTTATTTGGATGTGATATAATTTCTTATGGATTAATTTTATTAAGATTATGAATTGTGTCTTTAATATTAATGGCTAGTGAATCTATTTATAAGTATAGAAATTATACTAATTTATTTTTATTAAATAGAATAAGATTATTTATGTTTTATTTATTTTTTGAAAGTAGATTAATTCCTACTTTGTTTTTAATTTTAGGGTGAGGTTATCAACCTGAACGTTTGCAAGGGGGGGTATATTTATTATTTTATACTTTATTAGTTTCTTTACCAATATTAGTTGGTATTTTTTATTTATATAAGGCTACTGGGACTTAAAATTTTATTTATTAAATTATTATATATTTAATTATGAAATTTTTATTTTTCTTTAGTTATGGCTTTTTTAGTAAAAATACCTATATTTTTAGTTCATTTATGATTACCTAAGGCTCATGTAGAAGCTCCTGTTTATGGTTCAATAATTTTAGCTGGAATTATATTAAAGTTAGGGGGTTATGGGTTATTACGTGTATTTCCGTTTTTACAATTAATAGGATTAAAATTTAATTTTATTTGAATTAGAATTAGATTAGTAGGAGGAGTATTAGTTAGATTAATTTGTTTACGTCAAACTGATTTAAAGGCTTTAATTGCTTATTCTTCAGTTGCTCATATAGGAATTGTATTAGCTGGATTAATAACTTTAACTTATATAGGAATTTGTGGTTCTTATACTTTAATAATTGCTCATGGTTTATGTTCTTCAGGATTATTTTGTTTAGCTTATATATCTTATGAACGAACAGGAAGACGAAGATTATTAATTAATAATAATTGTTAGTTGGTCATGAGTTTCTATATTTATATTATCACTAGCTAAAACCCGGCGTGCTTTGCTACTCCTGTCGATATAAAATAAAAAATTTTCAAAATATATTCATATACATTTTTTGTTTATAAAAATTTTATTAATATTTGTTTGTCACTATCCAAAACCATAAAGTAATAAGACAAAGAAAGTTTGATATTTAAAGTATTTTATTAATTAATGATATTTATGTACATATATTATTTCTTAATAATTATTTCTTATTCCTATTCATTAGCATAAATTTACAAAATATTACAAAATTACTAAAATTTAATTGACTTAATATTTACAATTAAAATTTTTCTTAATAATTATTTCCCATTCTAAAGCCTTGGGATATACAAAAATATATATTTTTTTAAATAAATTTCTTAAAT
>NW_023994239.1:527500-530292 GCF_015586225.1 Lucilia sericata
ACATACATACATACATACATACATACATACATACATACATACATACATACATACATACATCATACATACATACATACATACATACATACATACATACATACATACATACATACATACATACATACATACATACATACATACATACATACATACACATACATACATACATACATACATACATACATACATACATACATACATACATACATACATACATCCTACATACATACATACATACATACATACATACATACACATAACATACATACATACATACATACATACATACATACATACATACATACATACATACATACATACATACATACATACATACATACCTACATACATACATACATACATACATACATACATACATACATACATCTAATTATAGCTCTAATAGTTTCTCAGATATAATAATTTTCCTACTTAATTTATATGGGGGCTCCAAGCTCCCCATGACGAAAGTCCGCTCTTTTTCTAAAATATGTTCAGATGAATATTTAAGTTCTTAGTGCAAAATTTGAAGAATTTAGTTCTATTAGTTTCCCAGATAAACCAATTTTTGTATTTTGTTAATATGGGAGGTACTGCTCCCCTCATGGGTAGTCCGCCAATTTATTTCCCAAAATATTTACATGGATGTTAAAGTTACTCGTGGAAATGTTTAATATTCTAACTATAATAGTTTCCAAGATAACGAATTTTTGTATTTAATTTATATGGGAGGTGCCACGCCCCCTAATGCTAATCCGCCCACTTTTTGTCTTAAATAATTATATTGATACTAAAGTTGCTCCGACAAAATTTGAAGACTCTAACTATTATATTATCTCAGATATACTAAATTAATATTTTCTTAATATGGGCGTGGCACGTCGCCCACATGAAATTTCAACATAAAAAGTAGCTTATAGTTCCTTCCAGACATACAGGAAGAAACTGTGAAAATTTCAGGAAAATCGGTTCAGCCGTTTAGCAGTCTATAAAGCACAAACAAACAAACATACATACATACATACAAACACACTTTCATTTTATATATTTAGATATTCTAAAATATGTTGAAATAGAATTTTCAGTAAATTATTAGATTGTACGCAATAGTGTAAGCACACTTTCAGTAATCAGTAAAATACTGCATTTTTTTGCAGTAACCAGTAAATTTATTGCAATTTTTTGCAGTAATCAGTAAAATTTACTGAATACTGAATATTTTTTCAGTAACCAGTAAAAACTTACTGAATACTGTATTTTTTTTCAGTAATCAGTAAAACTTTACTGAATACTGAAAATTTTTTCAGTAAACAGTAAAAACTTATTTTGGAACAAGTCGGTTTTAGTGACATTTCTCCCAATTATGGACCGATCCAAAATATATTTTGGCAGAGTGATATATGTACACACAATACATATTTATGTTGAATATTATTTCAATATCATTATTTCTAAATTAGTTATGTGCATTTAAGTAATTTTCGGAATTGGACCTTACATGAGAGCTGTGACCAATTATGGACCGAACCAGAAAAAATTTCGCAGGGTGTTTTATATCTACTTTAAATACATTCATGATACATTTATACCGATATCTTCATTCTGTTATCTAATATGTGCGATTACGTGGTTATCGGAAACGGGCTATGCCCAATTATAAACCAATCCGAAAAAATATTTTGCAAAGTGATATATGTATACACAAAACATATTTATGTTGAATATTATTCCAATATCTTTATTTCTTAATTAGTTATTTGTATTTAAGCATTTTCGAAAGTGTACCATATATGGGAGCTGTGACCAATAATCGACCTATACAGATCTACGTTGGTAATATGATTTCTGTACTTATTATATACATATGTGCAAAATTTCGTGGTGATACCGATATTTTAAGTTATTAACGATAAATCTATTTCCGACAATATGTGCCTTTGTATGGGGGCTATGAGAAATTTAGAATCGATTGTTTTGAGTTTGAACATTTTTGATCCCTGGGTAAAGAAAATAACGTGTGATAAAATTCATTCCATTATCTTTAGTAGTTTCTGAGAAAAACGGACACAGCTAAACTCAGAATTTCATAAGGATCCAGACAAGACTCTATCACCACTGATGGTGGTGGAGGGTATAAAAATGAATGTGTGTTTGTATGTTTGAACGTTATAGACTACTAAACGGCTGAACCGATTTTCTTGAAATTTTCACCTATTTCCTGTGTGTCTGGAATAGGTAATAGGCTACTTTTTATTTTGAAATTTCAAATGGGCGAGGAGGCCACGCCCATATTAAGAAAATATTAAATCCGTATATTTGAGATAATATAACATTTAGAGTGCGGGCCTCTAAAGTTCAAAATATTTATGGCTATATCTCGAAAAATATACATTTGTTTGGACATATATATATATATTATATATATATTATATATATATATATATTATATATATATATATATATATATATATAATATCTATATATATATATATATATAATATATCTATATAATCTATATATAATATATATATTATATTATCTATATATATATCAAATTAGGTATTTCAAAGACCTTTGCAATGATATGTAACATGATATACAAAAAGGACCCATTATATGTCAATTTGGGAAACATAATTTTTGACCCGATATTTTTGAGGTTTATCTAAAAATCGGGAAAAATGCCTTTATAGGTAAGTATATAAATTAGATTGTTTAAAAGCCAAGAGCTTTTTGAGTATTATAGTTCCTGAGATATTAATAGTTTAATTATGATTTTATAAAATAAATGG